>NC_069122.1:13976205-13978705 GCF_026914265.1 Mya arenaria
GACACAGATGAGTTACAAACATAATTACTCAACGATATGCTCAAAAAAATGCTTTAGACATTAATGTAAATGCTAATGATTCTAAAATACAGGATGTGACGGAAGTGATTAGTGATGGAAACAAACAATTAAATAAGCTTCGTAAAATGGTTAGGAAAGAAAAGAACGCTATAGATGAATTGGCTTTACTTAAAGACAAGATATTATCATCAGCAAGTGTTGCCGTTGTTTCAGCATTAGAAAGGGAACAAATAGATATTAATGAAACGATAAATTTTAATAAAGGTGTACGTTTATCAATTATTTTTTTGACTTTTGGTCAGAATATTGGAATCCAAGAAAAGAAAATATCGTTCTTCTCCAAACACGCCCAATAATTGGTAATAAGAACATGTTTAAGTAACTTTCCACTTACGTATGTTTTGATACGTTATGTATGTTTGTAATTCATATCGGACAAAATAGCTCATTGAGCTAATGTATATTAGTTATTATAGACCAGACTTTCAAGAAAACATAGTGTATCTTGTATCTTGTATATTTGTGATAAAAGGTTAACTTAATCTATTTAAAGTGGTATTTTACTCAAAAGGAGATGTTACGATATGTATACCATCATACTTGTGTTTGTGTTCAAATCTTAGTTTAATTAAACTCCATTGAATAATTAACAATGATTTAATTCTTAGACTTTTTATTGCATTGGATGAAATCAACAGCACATATAGTTTAACCTTTATTTTAAATATATATTACGATCCAGTGACGGGTCGCTGAACACGATTTTTTCTAATGCACTGCATCAAAAATCGTTACAATACAACCTGTCAATTTGATGGCATACATCCATGTCTGTAATAACAAAGCAATTGGCATATCGAATGTCACAAATGGGTGAAATATCCTTATTCGTTAAAAGAGGAATACACGCATTATTATTCTAAATATACGAATTTAACAATTTAGAAACATATAAAGACATTTCAAAACAAAAACATTGATACAATCCATCGAACATTCATAAACACACACTACTATGGTATTTCCAAGACATATTTTGATTGGATTTATTGTTTTGAAACGATCACACTATTTTTTAAAGAAATTAAATGAATGCTATGATCATTTTGAATACAAATAACTTTCTTAATACTTTGAATATGAATCACCTTAGGTAAAAGTTCACCAAATGTCCGTCATAAATTCAGCAGTTTCATCCAATTGTATTAAAACTTAATGTGGATTCCTATATGCATGTTGTCTTGAACCGTTATGAATATGGGTCAGCTAAGGTCAGCTCTAGGGCACTATATCTAATTTCAAATCCTTGTCATAAAGTCTACTTTTTTATCAATTGTTAATTTCAGTTGTAAACGCCCGTATTACGTATAATATCTTAGTCACATATGATAATCATATGTTAAATATAAGGTGTAATATATACAATTTGTTCAGAACCTTTAAACCTTTGTCAATTTGTTTTGCTAGAGATATGCTTCAAACAATTACATTAATGGTACTTAAACCCAATTTTAAATTACTGCCCATTAACAAACATTTGGTTGCAATGCGGCGTACAGCATTGGTCTATTGTTTCTTTCATAATTTGAATCGTTTTATTACACTGCGTGGCTCATGGTCAGAATAATGGAATCCGAGACAAATAATACCAATAGTCCTGCTCCAAACATAACCCATAAATTGTAATAAAACATGTTCTAACTACTTCCCACTTACAATACATCCTATTGAAAAAACAGCATTATCAAAATTTAAACAAGTCAGCTCAAATACAGCGTTCCTCATTGGCCCTTGTCCATAAAATGTCCATTGGAAATGTCCCAAACACCAGCACCACAACGTATAAGGCTGATTTATTTCTCTTATACCGAGGCGTGGCCCTATGGTTTGTATCACTCAATATAAAAAGGTTGGATACACTAATTGATTTATTGCAATGTTTTAACAGTTTGTATTACTATCAATATTATGATTGTTAGCAGTGTTATAAGAATAATTAGTATAATATGATAAGTGGTGTAAGCATTGCGAGCCACGATTAGACACTATGACGCTGGACCGATATTTACAAAAAAAAATATCAAAATTGAAATGAGCCACAATAGGTAAAATACCAATAGAAATAAAATTAAAAATACCATGGTTATTAGTATTAAGCTCCGTAATCAATGACATGGCAAATGCATTATTTGGTGTATAAATGTTCAAATTGGCCAAAACGAGATAAACTATTATGACAATAGTGACTTCGAGTTCGTAGCAATCAATTTAAAAAGGATAGATCAATTTATTAAGAATTAGTATTCTATCAACATTCTATCAATATTATGAGTAGTAGTAGAAGCCTGGTATTAACAGTATTACATGTTAAGGATTATTAGTACTAAATGCCCCGTCTGTTCGTTTTGCTGCTGGTTCGACATCTATTTGTATTTATAATAGTAAATGTGCAAGAAAAACAAATATAAATAAACAAAGA